>NC_136263.1:66329042-66354568 GCF_964187855.1 Myxine glutinosa
TCCTCCACCAGCATCAGGTCACGCAATGCTTCGAAGTCGCTCCCGACTCCTTTCGACTCACACCACCGATCAAACATGTTTTCTTTCACTCTGGCAAACTCCACATGGGTCTCACTCTCCTCTTCCTGGCATTCCTGAATTTTTGCCGGTAAGCCTCAGGAACCAACTCATAGGCTTTGAGGATGTGCTTCTTCAATACCTCATAATCTGCACAATGGTCCATTGGTAGCGCCAAATAAATCTCTTGAGCTTTACCCACCAGCACACTTTGCACTAGTATGGTCCAGGCCTCCTCCGGCCAGTTTAACTGTCGAGCCACTTTCTCAAAGTGTGGAAAAAATTGAGTGACTTCCTTTTCACTGAAGGGTGGAACCAGCGTCACATGTCTGCCCACCTCCCAGGTGTTCTGGCTAGGTGTCGACCCCGTCAGCAAGGGTGGTACCTCTCCCCGTTCTCTCATTAAATCCAGCTCCTTGAATTTAATTTCTTGCTGAAGCGCCAGATCACATTCCTTCAACTCCCTTTCGGCTTTTCTCTCCTCTGCTTCGAGTTCCCTGGCAGCTCTCCTCTCCTCTGCTTTTCTCCCTTCTAACCTTTCCTGGAGTTCTCGTTCCACTCTCCTTTCCTCTGCTTGTTTCTCTTCTCTCCTCTCTCCTGCTTTCCTTTCTTCTTCTGCTAACCTTTCCTGGAGTTCTCGTTCCACTCTCCTTTCCTCTGCTTGTTTCTCTTCTCTCCTCTCTTCTGCTTTCCTTTCCTCTTCTGCTCTTTCCTTTTCTGCTTTCCTTTCTTCTTCTGCTCTTTCCTTTTCTGCTTTCCTTTCCTCTGTTTTCATCCTTTCTAACCTTTCCTGGAGTTCTCCTTCCACTCTCCTTTCCTCTGCTTGTTTCTCTTCTCTCCTCTCTTCTGCTTTCCTTTCCTCTTCTGCTCTTTCCTTTTCTGCTTTCCTTTCTTCTTCTTTTAACCTTTCCTGGAGTTCTCATTCCACTCTCCTTTCCTCTGCTTGTTTCTCTTCTCTCCTCTCTTCTGCTTTCCTTTCCTCTTCTTTGATCCGTTCCTGGCTCCGTAATTGCAACTCCAGTTTCCGGAGCTCAACGTCTTCTGGTTCTTCGGGTAGCCACTGCCAGGCTAACTCGTCCCATGTTCCTAATCCCACCATAGATTGTATCACCGTGGTCTGCAACTCTGCCTTCCTCAAATTAGTTCGGACCTCCAAGTTAAAATGTTTGGCCAATTTCAAGAGGTCCGCTTTTAGTAACGCTCGGAACTGTGCCTCACTAGGTGTTACCGCAAAGTTCTGTGCCACAAACGCCATGGTGTCTACTGGTAACACCTGTTAACCTTCACCCCAGAAATTTCCAACAAAGAAAAGCAACAGTATTACTATTATTGCTATTGTTTTTTTTGTTGTTTTTTTTTTGTTGTTGTTGTTTTGTCGGCAGAACAAAACAATTTTGGGAACGTTGGAAAAGTTCCCACTCTTGGGAATTCTTTCCCGGACAAAAATTTAGAAAATTTTATAGATCCCGGACGTAGACCCAATTGCGAATCCGCAAATCGTAATTTGGACGAGCCCCCAATTCTGTTACGTGGTCCTCCCGGTAACTACCTGGTCTTGGTGACCCCCGGACTGTGGGAGGACCCCGCCAGAAAGATATCTGATTTATACGCTTTCGTAGCGCAATCAATATGAAAGACACAATAATTCAAGTCAATAAGAAACCCCACACCAAGGATCCGGATTACTTAATAATATATTCTCCATCCATCATCAGCAATCAACAATCCATTAACAATCTTACTAAGATGACCATCTCATATATTTCCCCCCTTTCCCCACTCACGACCCCTCAATGGTCACTGTCCCTCACAATGTCTCTGGGCCCCTCCATATATATATATATATATATATATATATATATATATATATATATATATATATATATATATATATATATATATATATATATATATATATATATATATATATATATATATACATATATATATATATATACATATACATATATATACATATATATATATATATATATATATATATATATATATATATATATACATACATACATACATATATATATATACATATATATATATATGTATATATATATTGTTGCGGATATGGAATTTGGCCTCCATATCCGCTTGTAAAATATTCCCCTATTTCCCCAATGCTCCCCAACTATCCCCGATCCCCCATTCCTAGTCCCATTGTCTGTAAACAACACCCAGTAGAGCCGACCTTCCCCTATTTCCCCCATTAAATGTCGTGCCCAGGTTCACCGCATCTCACGTAGACAACTATAGGACATCTTGCTAGTTATTCTTAGTCTATGTCAGTGAAGGACTCGTTTCCATTAATTCTGACACTTCGTTGCACCAGAATGTGATTGTATGGCACCAGTAGTGAGTTTAGGACCTTCCCATACCTCCCCGCATCTCTTCCCATGAAGAAGCTCCAACAACAACAACTACAACAGCAGAGGGGGGCGGCGCGGGGAGTGTGCGTCCTCACTCCGGCTCGGTTAGCCGCCATGACCCATGTGCGCCGACGGGGTTACCACGAAGGGCTCCCTGTCGGCTCCTCGTCAAGGGCGGAGCCTGGTAACCCCCCCCCACGCACCAATGAGAAGCAAACGGACCGATTCCATCTGGGGCGGGGCTAACGAGCCGAGGGCGTGTCGCTCCCCGCCGGATATACGCGACGACTCACCGGATGTGACGTCAGATGTGTGCCCCCAGCCTGGAGAGAGAAGTTGCCACGTACGAGCGCTGAATACCTCCCCGCATCTCCGGACCGAACCGGGTCGATTCTGCCCTGAGCCCAGGTGCACCTGGAGCCATCGACCAACCCGCCTGTCCTTACCATCAATCCCCGTGTGAGTCAGCCTTGTCCCGTTTATCTGTCGTCTGTTGGGGTTAATATAAGTGTGTCTAAGTGCCTGTCTTTCTATGATGTCCCTCTTGTAGTTGTAATCTGACCTTCCGCCCTAATAGAACCTCTCCGGAGGCCTTTGAGAACCGTAACCCTTGGTGTCGTGTCATTGTAATCCAGCCGTGTGTCTTTTCCTTCATTGACCTAGCGTAGCGCGACTTAGTCAACGTTCGAGTGGAATCGGGTAACCTGTGCAGGCGCGGTCATACCAAACCGCTCGGTAAACTAACATCTAAAACCGCGTCTGTAACAATTGGTGTCAAGAGTGTCGGATTCGGACCCGGGACTAAATTTATTAGGCCCAAATTTGTAGTAGAATCGATTCGGAGCGCGTTTCCCGCGCGAAATTATAACGGCGAAATTTGAATTGTTATACGAAAATAAAAACCCGAATTTTGAAGTCGCGCTATGGCAGACCAAGACAGCTGGGGTCGGTAGTGGAGAGTGAGGCAGGGTCGGTCCAGGACCAAATGGCGGGACGTGAGGAGAGCGAAGCAGCGAGGGTAGCAGACGCACAAAATAGCGTCGTTGCGCCCGACATGACGGGCGCGCAAAATGGCGCCTCGCACATGGCCACGGCGCCCACGCCCGCGACCGTAGCGCCCCTGGTGGATTTGAACCTTTTTTAAATACAAATGAAGGCCCTTATGGACAAGAATAGCGAAGAAATGGAAAGCAGAATGATGGGGGTAATGGGGAACCGGATGGATGCTCAGAGTGAGCAAATGAGGGCTGATAGTGAGCGATTGGGGGGCCAAATGGGGGTAATGAGGGACGAAGCGAGGGGTACCGGTGAGGGATTAGAAAAGAAATTTGAGGGATTAGACAAGAAATTTGAGGGATTAGACAAGAAATTTGAGGGGTTAGACAATGGGATAGAAGGGGTGAAACATGGGTTAAAGGGGGTAGAAAACAGAATGGCCGCTCAGAGAATCAAATGGAAGGGATGCAAAAGGGGTTAGAGGGGTTAGAAAACAGAATGGAAGGCAAATTGAGGGACATGAGGGACCAAGCGGAAAGGGAAGTTAAACAAATGGGGCAGCAGATAGAGGGGGTCAGAATGGGGGTAGAAACCAAACTGGATGCTCACAGGGAGGAAATGGAGCAGATGAGGGTGGCATCTGGGCAGGAGATGCAAGTAATGGGAGAGGAGATCAGAAGAGGAGTGAGTGAGGAGGTCGGAGGAGTGCGCGAGGAGGTGAGGCACTGTAAGGAGCGCATGGAGAAGGAGGTGAGAAAGGGGACTGTAAAATTGCAAGGGGGCATAGAGGAGTTGACGCTGGGAGTAGAACAACTGACAGTGGGACAAAAGGAGTTGGGGGACCAGGTAAAGAAGAACACAGCGGTAATAGAGGGTTTAAAATCGACACAGAAGGAGATGAAAAAGGACGTAGGGGTAATTAAAAAAGAGTGTCAGACGGTACATGAGGACCTGACGAGGAAAATGGACAAGGTGGTAGAAGTGATGGAGGTTAAAGAGCGGGAGGTGCGGGAGCACATAGAAAAAAATAAATTGGAGTTAGAGGAAGAACTTAAAGGGGCGCACGATGAGATGAAAGAGGTGAAGCAGAAATTAGAAGAAGTGGAAGAAGGGGTGAGCGAAATTAAGAAGCGACGGAGAGAGGATAAGAAAGAGATAAAGGAGGAAGTAAAAGAATTGGTCCAAAGTCTGTGTTCGGATCGTGATGATGTGCTCATTAACCGGATGAGGGATTCGCAGGTGATGGAGGAGAAGCGAAGAGAAAGAGGACCCGGTGTAAGTGGTGACCAATATGGTCGTGCGTATGATGCGCCAGGTGATTTAATAAGCTTGGGGGTCGAGATAGACCCGGATGTTCGTGAGAGGCCACGAGTGAGGTGTATGGCTGGTCCGGAGGGTATGGAACGAGAGGTGCGAGGTGTGGGTGAGCAAGGTTGTGGTGGTATGGAATGGGTAGCGGGTTGCGGAGGTGTGACCCATGCATCGACACCAACAGGGGTAGTTGTTGGAGGGACCGGGGAGGCACGAGAGCCCCTTGGGGGTAATGTACTGTGGGGGCCCGGCCGGTTCGGCCCCGCGCTGACCCCGCAAGGGGCGACGCACGGGGTCCGGCAGGCGGGCAACGACTCGCATGCGAGGTGGTCCCACAAGGTCCCACTCGCGCCGTATGACGGCAAGAGTGATCTACGCGCGTACCTGGCGCAGTTCGACTGTGTGTGTAAGGGCAACGGTTGGGGTGAGGACGAAGGTGGAGTACACCTGGTGGCCGCATTGCGCGGCGCGGCGGCGGAGGTGCTGACGGCATTACCAGCGGGTGCTCTCACCCTGCCAGCCCTCCGCGACGCCCTAATTAATCGATTCGGAATAGAACAGCAGAGCGAGCTTGTTAAAGCTCAGCTCGCGCTGCGAAAGCGCAAGCCCCAGGAAGCCATCGGGGAACTTGCCCACGACATTCGCCGCGCGGTGGGGATCGCACATGCTAGCATGGCAGCGGATTCCCGGGAAAGCCTGGCGCTGGACCATTTTATCCAGGCCCTCCCGGACATTGAGCTCCGGCAACAACTCGCCATGTGGCGCCCGCAGACTCTGAGCCAGGCGGCTGACGCTGCGGCCCGTTGGGAAGCAGCGAGGCCCCTGGCCCGGGGGGGCGAGCGTCTCGCAATGGCGGTCCGCCAGGTGGGACCCCCGATGGAGGGCGGACCCCTCAGGGGGCCCGCCCACGACGTGGGTCCTGACCTGGCGGGCATGGTCCGGAGGCTGGTGGACCAGCGCCTGGCAGGACCTGGACCATGGCAGGCGGCCCCGGAGGTGGCCCGCGGTGGACCACGAGCGGGTAATCCAATTCGGACCTACAGGGGGGGAAATTTGGAATTCCGGAGGCAAGCACCTTATCAGGTGAGGTGCTACACCTGCAACCGTCTGGGTCACCTGGCGCGGCACTGTCGGGCCGCGCGCCGGGATGATCCCCGGCGGTTGAGGTCCTCAACTCCGCCCAGGGGGGAGCGGGTTAGCCGACCCCAGACACCCCCCCGCCAGACCCCGGGAAACTAGAAGGTGTCGGGCACGTAGGGCGGTGTTCGGCAGAAGAGGATGGAGGAGAGCCCTCATTGACGCGACAGGTCATTTATTGTGGCCAAATTGGAACCGGTAGCCTGACAATTAGATGCAAAATTGCCGGCGTGGGGGTAGACGCCGTAGTGGACACAGGAGCTAGCGCCACGATCATCAGCCCTGTGGTCCTTGATTCGAGCGCAGGTGGCTGGGATAAGATCCAGCGCCTGCAAAATTATAGTTTGCAGCTTGCTACCGGGGTAACGGCCCCGATCATAGGGCGTGGTTCTGTGACCCTCAAGTTAGGGTCGGTAAGGAGGGAGATAGATGTTTGGGTGGCGGAGGTGTGCGACCCATGTTTAATAGGGTTGGACCCGTTGACTGCCAGCGGCTGTAAAATCGACTTGTGCCGGGGGATCCTGCAGGTGGGAGTAGAAGAGCTGCCGTTAGGGGGAGTGAGCACGGCCGAGAGATCGGAGCTGGAGGCTTCCGAGGCCGTGACCATCCCCCCAAGGGCCGAGGCGATAGTGCCGGCCCGGTGGGCAGCTCGCCCAACATGGCAGGAGTCCTGCGGCCTGGTCGAACCGGTGGCAGCGCAGTCCATACCGGGGTTAATCGTGGGCCGCACCCTTGTAAAAACGGACGGACCGGTAGTGGCCGTCCGAGTAATAAATATGAGTACAGAACCACGCACTATAGTAAGGGGCACGAGGGTAGCTGGCTGCACCCCAGTTGAGGAAGTTGCGACAGTGAGGGGCGAGAACGTCCAGCCGAGCCGACCCCGGGGGGAGCCTTCAATAACAAGTAGGAATTGGCCCGATCCCATTTGCGAGATGGTAAATCGTAGTAGCGTAGAGTTGGGAGGTACCCAGAGGGAGGCCTTACACAAACTGGTTGGGTCCCATTTGGACCTCTTCTCCCTGTCCACCGAGGATATTGGACGTACGGGCCTGGTGAAACATCAGATCCACACCGGTGAGGCCCGGCCTATTCGTCAGGCCGCCCGACGGCTCCCTTGGAGCAAGAGGGCGGAAGCTGACGAGCAGGTTGAAAAAATGCTCGACGCAGGTGTGATCGAGCCCTCGGGAAGTCCTTGGATGTCACCTGTTGTGCTGGTCAAAAAGAAGGATGGGACCACGCGGTTCTGCGTGGACTATCGCCAGCTAAACAACGTGACACTCAAGGACTCATATCCCCTGCCAAGGATTGATGACACCCTCGATGCCGTTGCGGGCTCAAATTGGTTCACAACTTTGGACCTCAAGAGTGGGTATTGGCAGGTGGAGATGGATAGGGCAGGGAAGGAGAAAACGGCATTTTCCACAGGTAAGGGACTGTATCAGTTTACTGTGATGCCGTTTGGTTTGTGTAACGCCCCCGCCACCTTTGAAAGATTGATGGAGCATGTACTGGGCGGCATGCCATGGCAATCATGCCTGGTGTACCTGGATGACGTCCTGGTACATGCCCAAACGTTCCCCCAGGCAGTAGCTAATTTGGACCAGGTGTTCGGGTGCCTCAGACAGGCAGGGTTGAAGCTGAACCCGAGTAAGTGCACTTTGTTTGCAAGAGAGGTGGCCTATCTAGGTCACGTGATCGGCCGCGAGGGGGTAAAAACGGACCCAGACAAAATTAAAGCGGTAGAGGAGTGGCCCGCACCACGTACCATCAAGGAGGTGCGGGGATTTTTGGGACTCTGCTCCTACTACCGGCGCTTTGTGGCGAAATTTGCGGAGTTGGCCCGTCCCCTCCACCGGCTTACGGAGAAGGGGACGCGATTTAATTGGACACGGGAGTGCCACGAGGCCTTCCAAAAATTGAAGGGGTGTCTAACATCCGCACCCCTTCTAGCTTACCCCACTAGCGACGGGGCATTTACCCTGGACACGGATGCGAGCCAGGAAGGATTGGGCGCAGTTTTGTCTCAGACACAGGAGGGCGTGGAGAGAGTGATTGGTTATTATAGTCGGGCCTTAAGTAGGCCCGAGAGAAATTATTGCGTCACTCGCAAAGAGTTATTGGCTATGCTGGCTGCCATGAACCATTTCCACCCGTACTTGTACGGGCGGAAATTTTTGGTTAGAACTGACCATTCCTCCTTGCAATGGCTCCTTCGGTTCAAGGAACCGGAGGGCCAAATTGCAAGGTGGTTGGAAAAGTTGCAGCAGTACGATTTTGATGTGGCCCATAGGGCCGGGAAGGCCCATGGTAATGCGGACGCACTCTCTCGGCGTCCTTGTCTGGGGGAAAACTGCAAATTTTGTGCGAGACACGAGGAGAGGGAACAATTGGGCGATTCGGACCCGACCCTCGTTGTCCGGGCAACCCGGGTGAGAGGGCCAATTTTGCCACTAACCGCGGACGAAGAATTTGGAGAGTTGGCTTGGAGCACGGCCCAGCAGGAGGATTCTGTTCTGGGGCCGGTGTTCCAATGGGTCAAATTGGGGCAAAGACCAAAGGGGGAAGAGGTCACCCCCCTCGGGGCGCAAACAAAGGCGTATTGGGCTCAGTGGCAGACCCTGGAATTGAAAGGCAACATCTTGTATCGCAAGTGGGTGGAGGTTCCCTCTGATAGAACTTCCTGGCTGGTGATAGTCCCTGACAAATTCAAGAACGTCATATTGCAACAGGTGCATGGTACCCGCTCCGGCGGCCATTTGGGCAGGACAAAGACAATATCTCGGGTCCGCCGGAGGTTCTATTGGGTGAATATGGGGCGCGACATACAGGACTGGTGTCGGGGATGCGACGCCTGTTCTGCCAAAAAGGGACCAGCACGGAGGATGAGGGCCCCCCTTCAATTACATCAGGTGGGGGCCCCCCTTGAGCGGGTGGCTATGGATATTCTAGGACCGCTGCCCCGCACCCGCCAAGGTAATAAGTATATCCTCGTTGTAATGGACTATTTCACCAAGTGGCCGGAGGCCTACGCCCTCCCCAACCAAGAAGCAGGGGTGGTAGCGCAGGCCTTCGTGGAAGGATTTGTGTGCCGGCATGGGATTCCACAGGAGTTGCACACCGACCAGGGACGAAATTTTGAGAGCAAATTGCTAAAAGATGTGTGCAGTCTCCTGTCAATTCGGAAAACCAGAACAACGCCTTTAAGACCTCAATCTGACGGGATGGTGGAAAGATTTAACCGAACTCTAATCCAACAACTGGCACTGTTCACCGCCACCCGTCAGGATGACTGGGACGAACATCTCCCTTACTTGCTCATGGCCTACCGAACCAGCCAGCACGGGGCCACCGCATGCAGTCCAGCGTTGCTTATGTATGGGCGGGAGTTACGGGCTCCTGCCGACTTGCTATGCGGTCCCGTGCCAGACACAGTGGTTAACCCGCCGAGGGAGGGGTACGCACGTCACCTAGAGGAAGGCATGGAGCTAGTCCATGCCTTCGCCCGCCGCCAACTCCATCTGGCGGGGGAAAAGATGAAGCGCAGGTACGACGACCGGAGCCAGGGGAGTCAATACGCTCCGGGGATGAAGATTTGGTTCTTTAATCCCCGGAGGCGGAAGGGAAGGTGCCCAAAACTCACCTCCCCCTGGCAAGGCCCAGGAGTCGTCCTGTCGCAAATCTGTGACGTGGTCATTAAGATCAAAATGGGGCCACGAGCCCTCCCTCGGATCGTCCACGCCGACCGGATAAGACCTTACACCGGCGAGCAGGCGCCCCCGTGGATTGCCTCGGCTTTAGATGCCGAGGCGGGACCCAGTACCTCTGAATAAAGGGGGCTTATGAGTGCCAGAGGACTGGGGGATTGAGGAGCGATGTGCCCGGTGGGTAAGAGTGGCATCCCTGCCACCCTTCCCAAGTGGGGCAAATGCGCTATAGTTTATGGGGTGTATGGCAGTGAAAACTAGCCCGGGTGGGTTAGGATATATCGTGATAGGGATCTAGCGAAGATGACATTCGGTAACGTTAAGGTTAGTTAGTGACTGATACCTGTAGTGGGGACGCAGGTAGATTAGGAAGGATGATAATGACGTGGGAGCGCAATAGTTTAAAGGGACGACTGGGAAGCGCAAGTTTCAGAGGGGAGTAGTTAGCTGAGATGATGCTGTGTGTTTGAGATTGCACAGGTGTGAGAACTGGACAGGTGTGTGGAGTAGTGAGTGTGTGGATCAGCGCGAATGCGCTTGGGGAGAGAAGGGTGCAGGCGGCACCAGGTGTGAGAGCACAGGTGTGCAAGGACAGGTGTGTGGAATAAATGGAGTAAGTGGTACGGAGTGGTGTGCATGGTGCGAAGGTGTGGATGGGGGAAGAGTGGACCCCTCTTTCACGAGTACCCGGGGCGGGTAGTGTAAGTGTTAGGTAGAGGGTACAGGTAAATTGTGGTTGGATATTGGCATCTGTGGTGCGGGTGACAGAATGATATTTGGATGGGTGCATTAGTGTTGTGGAAATGGCTGGGCGTGTAGCCTGTTAGTGTGTGTAGTTGGTTGGGCACTCCACCACTGTGAGGATGTCGGCCAGGTGAGGCCGCAGGTGGGCTCTGGGAGCCGGTAGAGTTGTGGATGGGGCCCGAGGATCCGGAGGACGGACCCGGGTAGCCCAGTGCCAGAGAGGGCACCGAGTGGGGAGAGCGCCAGAGGGCCTTCCCCAGGTAGTTAGGTTAGGGTAAGGAGCAGGTAAGCTCGGAGGCAACTGCAGTGGTGGAGGTGTGCAGGTGGGTAGACCTGCTGGGAGAGTTACACGTCGCAGCCCAGAAATTGTACGAGGGCACCGAGAGATGAATCGGGGGGAGTGAGACCCCAAATTGAAAAGCACCACAGTTTGGCCAATGGGAATTGGTTTTTAGAACCCATAGAGTAAGAGGGCCAATGGTTTGGCCGGAGAAAGACCCCGGGTAGTGTAAAGTTGTTAAAGTCATTTAGGAAATAGTTAGGATTGATGAACCTGTCGCACCATACGCAGCCACTTACCTGTGGTGATGATGACTCCACACCTGTGTTTTCTTTGTTTTGTTGCAGGAAATGAAATTGCTGTGAGGATTTGTGAGACGCATCACGACGTGGATGAGACATTGGGGTGATTCCATCTCTCCCTCCTTAGGAGGGACTGATGATGAATTGGTGATGGCAAATTTTGATGTTCAGTTGGAGATGGCAAATTTTGATGAAAGTTGAAAATGGCAAATTTGATTGGTTAGGAGGGAGAGAAGACGAATTTGGTTTATGGGAGGAACGGGGAAGACAGTAGGGATGTTTGTTGATTTGTAAAGTAGACGTTTATGGGTAGTGTTGTGTTGTGTGGATACAGTAAGGGGTAAGGGAGGGGCCATGTAGGTTACCTGGTGGGGGGGGGGGGGGAGGCGTACGGTAGGAACGTACCTGTCTCACCTGGTTCCCATGTGCCCCCAGTGTGCATCATTTTACATTGCGTGCGCTTTTGCGCCCTTACCACCTTACTCACTTGTCTGCTTCTTTTGTCTCCCACCTCCGAGGATCTGGCTTTGGGGCAGAGAGAGGGGAGGGAGAGGTGCTGGCTCCGCAGTTGTGGGCCTGCACTTTCGCTGCTTGCTGCTGGGATCGATACACCATATGGACCGCAATGTTTGTGGCCACCCACAATGGACCGCAGTTCTTTTGCGGCCAAGCACCACCCATGGATGGACCTATGGGTCAACGTGGCACCTATGCGATACAAGGTGAACCACTAACAGTTGGCCCCCTGATGGCCACAATAGAGAAATGGACGCGGTTGGCGCCTTTCTTTATTTTTGAAGGAAACAAGAAGGCCAAGTGCACCACACGAAGGCAAGACCAGCGGCAGAACATCGGCCGGCTGCGACACCACACAATGATCACTAAACACTTTATTGGTGCACCGGATGGTGCTGACTGTGTGATGGGGTGGTGCTTTTGGTGCTGGGAAGGGGTGCTCTGCACATTATTAAAGGCCGTAGGCCACAGAGCACTCGTGGGTTGGTGTATCGATGCTAGCATGCGTGCTCTCTCTATGCATAACATCTGCATGTGTTCCTCCAAAAACAGGTCCTGGATCGTAGTGTAAATATCAGCGTAGTCTTGTAAATAATGCTCCCTACCGGCTGTATGTTTAGTTTGCGAATTCTTTCCGGATTCGGTTATCCTGTGGGTGTGTTTCTGGGAGGAGAAGGGTGCAACGTCGCAGGGGGACATATTTACTCATTTGTGAATATCTGTAAAACTGTCGCACTCAGGGTAGAGTTAATAGTAGAGGGAACTACATCTGAGTGCCACACTAACGTAGGTAAAAATTTATCGGGTCGGGACGCCCCGAGGGTAGAGAAGGGTGCAATGTTGCGGATATGGAATTTGGCCTCCATATCCGCTTGTAAATATTCCCCTATTTCCCCAATGCTCCCCAACTATCCCCGATCCCCCATTCCCTAGTCCCATTGTCTGTAAACAACACCCAGTAGAGCCGACCTTCCCCTATTTCCCCCATTAAATGTCGTGCCCAGGTTCACCGCATCTCACGTAGACAACTATAGGACATCTTGCTAGTTATTCTTAGTCTATGTCAGTTAAGGACTCGTTTCCATTAATTCTGACACTTCGTTGCACCAGAATGTGATTGTATGGCACCAGTAGTGAGTTTAGGACCTTCCCATACCTCCCCGCATCTCTTCCCCATGAAGAAGCTCCAACAACAACAACTACAACAGCAGAGGGGGGCGGTGCGGGGAGTGTGCGTCCTCACTCCGGCTCGGTTAGCCGCCATGACCCATGTGCGCCGACGGGGTTACCACGAAGGGGCTCCCTGTCGGCTCCTCGTCAAGGGCGGAGCCTGGTAACCCCCCCCACGCACCCAATGAGAAGCAACGGACCGATTCCATCTGGGGCGGGGCTAACGAGCCGAGGGCGTGTCGCTCCCCGCCGGATATACGCGACGACTCACCGGATGTGACGTCAGATGTGCCCCCAGCCTGGAGAGAGAAGTTGCCACGTACGAGCGCTGAATACCTCCCCGCATCTCCGGACCGAACCGGGTCGATTCTGCCCTGAGCCCAGGTGCACCTGGAGCCATCGACCAACCCGCCTGTCCTTACCATCAATCCCCGTGTGAGTCAGCCTTGTCCCGTTTATCTGTCGTCTGTTGGGGTTAATATAAGTGTGTCTAAGTGCCTGTCTTTCTATGATGTCCCTCTTGTAGTTGTAATCTGACCTTCCGCCCTAATAGAACCTCTCCGGAGGCCTTTGAGAACCGTAACCCTTGGTGTCGTGTCATTGTAATCCAGCCGTGTGTCTTTTCCTTCATTGACCTAGCGTAGCGCGACTTAGTCAACGTTCGAGTGGAATCGGGTAACCTGTGCAGGCGCGGTCATACCAAACCGCTCGGTAAACTAACATCTAAAACCGCGTCTGTAACAATATATATATATATATATATATATATATATATATATATATATATATATATATATATATATATATATATTTTTTTTTTTTTTTCCAGTCACGTGAAAAAGTAAGTACATCCCATGTAAATTTTTGACTTTTTCAACATATTTCAACATACAGCTATTTGATCTTCATTTGAACAATATTGATAGATAAAGGTGATACAATATTACAAATATCATGAAACATTTACATTTTGTAGTCCATTGTATAATTTAAATACACATAAATGCAAATTTCGCATGTGGAAAAAGTAAGTACACCCCGACATTTATCATTACTTCAAATACATAAAATTAGAATCAGGTGCACCAGCTCAGGAACAAATGATTAGAACATCGTCAGAGAGGACCTTGGAGGAACCTGTCTTATTTAAACCTCAGCCATTTAGTTTGGTTTGCTCTTTGTTGTTGAAGTGTGCGGCGTCACCTGCCTAGATCAAAAGAGCTCTGTGAGTCCTTCAGAAAGAAGGTTATAGACGCCTACGAGTCTGGGAGGGATTTAAAAGGATCTCCAAACAATTTCAAATCAATCATTCGACTGTCCGGAAGATCATCTACAAGTGGAGAAGATCCCAAACAACTGCAAACTTGTTCAGGCCAGGCCGCCCCAGCAAGTTCAGCCGAGAGCAGACCGCAAGATGCTGAAAGAAGTCTCCAAGAATCCCAGAATGTCATCACGGGACCGACAGGTAGCTCTTGCCACTGTTGATGTCAAAGTGCACGAGTCTACCATTAGAAAGAGGCTGCACAAATTTGATCTACATGGGAGGTGTGCCAGGAGGAAACCTTTGCTGTCCAGAAAGAACATCAGGGCAAGACTAAAGTTTGCCAATGAACACCGAGGCAAAGTCCAGCACTTCTGGAACAATGTGCTCTGGACAGATGAGTCAAAGTTAGAGCTATTTGGCCACAGTACCAGAAGACATGTTTGGCGAAAACCAAAGAGCATTTGACCACAAGAACCTGATGCCAACTGTAAAGCATGGTGGTGGAAATATTATGGTTTGGGGCAGCTTTGCTGCATCAGGGCCTGGGTAGCTCACCATCATATAATCCACTATGAATTCTTCATTGTACCAGAGGGTGCTTGAGGATAATGTGAGGCCATCTGTCGGAATGTTGAAGCTCAACCGAAGGTGGACCTTGCAACATGACAATGACCCTAAACATACCAGTAAATCCACCAAGGAATGGCTGAAAAGAAAGAAATGGAGGGTTCTGGAATGGCCAAGTCAAAGCCCGGATCTAAATCCCATCGAGATGTTGTGGGGGGGATTTGAAACGAGTTGTGCATGCAATTGCGCATGCTGTGCAACAATTTTTTGTTGAGTAAATTATTGCAAAGTCAGCTTTTCATTGTTTTTTGTTCAATTAGATCACCTTTATCTATAGATACAATCTATCTACAAAGATATCTACAAAGATATCAAGATACAAAGATATCTTTATCTATATATCGATAGATATAGATAGGGGGCACCTCCGGGACACAAAGGTGATCCCGGGGGAGGAGGCTGTTTCACAGCACCACTTGGTTGTCTGCGACGTAAGGGTGAAAGGTGCGAAGAGAGCTCGGTGGGTGAAGTACCAACCGAGAATGAAGGTGTGGAGGTTGAAAGAGGTGACAGTAAGGGAGGCATTAAAAGAGAGGCTGAGTAGGGTCGAGGATGATGTGGTTGAGCTTGAAAGTGGCTGGATGTCAATGAAAGCTAGTCTGTTGGGAGCCATTGGTGAGGTATGTGGATGGACAAAAGGACCACCGAGGCACTCGGAAACATGGTGGTGGGATGATGAAGTTGGAAAGAGGATTGACGTGAAGAGGAAGAAGTTCAAGGAGTGGCAGAAGGCGAAGGGTACGGGAGCAGAAACAGCAGAGCCTGAAAGTTATAAGTCAGCCAGGAAGGCTGCAAAGAAAGAGGTAGCAAAGGCGCAGGAGGCATGTAGGAAAATGGGGGAGGGGGATGGGGAAGGGGTAGGGCAGAAAGGAAGGGGTAGGGGGGAAAGGGAGGGGCATGGGGGAAAGGGAGGGGGAGGGGAAAGGGGAGGGGGAAGGGGAGAGGGTAGGGTGGAGGGGGAAGGGTAGGGGGAGGGGAGGGGGGAAAGGGAGGGAGGGGGAGGAGGGAAGGGGAGGGGAGGAGGGAAGGGGAGGGGAGGGATATAGATGGTTACTGGCAATTGATCACATCCACAAATGATGTAATCCACACAATTTATGTACTTTCCATAACGTTAATAGGAATACATGGCCGTGTAGATGGGAAATACAGTTTGTTTGAAATAAATCACAAATATCAGATGAAAGTGAAAAAAAACCTATGTGGTGTGAATGGCAATGTTCCTCGCTGAAATGTGAAACAACTGAATTACGTGCGAATGCATAACTGTGAGATTATGGCGGCAAAGTTGGAACATCACGTGATCGCTCTGAGCGAATCAGCGCGCTGCTCTGCGACCAGCTGAGATTCCATGTATAATGTTCCTCACTGAAATGCGCTGAGGTAAATATGAATAAAAAATTCGATATATTTTCACTTTTACGTTTTGGCTAACTCGCTCGCGAACCTGATGAAGATCCTGAGCAAGGATCGCTACGTTATGCTAACGCTACGTTAGCTACGCTACGTTACGCTACATTCGCTACATTATGGCTAAAAATATGGATCGAAAGATGAAAGAAAAAAAAACCTATGTGGTGTGAATGGCAATGTTCCTCGCTGAAATGTGAAAAAACTGATTTACGTGCGAACGCATAACTGTAAGATTATGGCGGCAAAGTTGGAACATCACGTGATCGCTCTGAGCGAATCAGCGCGCTGCTCTGCCATTCCGTGCATAATATTCCTCGTTGAAATGTGCTGAGGTAAAAATATGGTTAAAAAATATTATGAAATAAATTTTTAGGGCGACCATGTTCGTACCAGGCTCAATGGCCATGTTTGTGCCAAATATCAAGTTCGTGAGCCTCTCCGTTTAGGAGTCTATCGGTAACATTACACACACACACACACACACACACACACACACACACACACACACACACACACACACACACACACACACACACACACAAACACACAAACTGTGTTTTATATATATAGATAGATATATATATATATATATATATATATATATATATATATATATATATATATATATATATATATATATATATACACAGTATATATATATATATATATATATATATATATATATATATATATATATATATATATATATATGTATATATATATATATATATATATATATATATACATACAGGGTGATTGAAAAGTAACTCCCTATTTTAAAATATTTAGAAATTATTTATTTATTGTAATATTTTTCTCAAATTTTTAGTGTTTGTTCCATAATGTATGAGAATTTAATCTGTGTTGGTTTTTTTTCAGATTATGTTTTGTTTGAAATTCGGAAGCCCTACAAACATGGCTGGACGTCTTACCCTGCAGGAGCGTGCCCAGCTAGCGGCACGTTACGAAGTTTGGATGCTGGCTTGGTATGAAGATTGGTCTGATCTCTTTGAAAATATCCTCTGGTCTGATGAAGCGGTATTTCACATCGGTGGGTTTGTGAACCGTCACAACTGCTATTACTGGGCAGGAGAAGATCCTCGTGTTATTTCTGAAAAAACGCAATATCGGCCCAAGGTAACGGTGTGGTGTGGAATGACTTCGGAAAGGATTGTAGGTCCCTTCATTCTTCGCGATACCATGAATGCCAAAAGGTACCTCACCATGCTGCAAGACGAAATCTGGCCAATTATCAGTGCTTCGGAGAATGTTGAAGATTTGATTTTCATGCAAGATGGCGCTCATCTACATTTTGATGTTGTTGTTCCTGAATGGCTGAATGCCCACTTCCCTGGGAGATGGATGGGTCGTCGTGGTCCGTATGAGTGGCCAGCCAGGAGCCCTGACTTAACACCATGTGACTTTTTTATTTGGGGTTGGGTAAAAGAGCAAGTCTACTGTACCAAACCAACGACTTTGGAAGAACTTGAAGGGCGAATACGAGAAGTTATGTCTTCCATCCCACAAGAGTTCCTGGTGAAATCAGTTGATGCGGTTCCCGGGCGGCTTGAGAAGCTGGTGGCGAATCCTGGTGCCCACATCGAATTTTAAATAAAACTTCATGCTATACGCTTTCTTCTTATATCCATTTCTTGTAAAAATTATAGTTAAGAAATAAATTATAAGTATTTTAAAATAGGGAGTTACTTTTCACATCCTGGAGCTATGACATCACTTCCGGTCAGCGCTGAATAGGGTAGTAGGCCAATTATTCCTATGACCTAATTACCAGCGCCTTCCGGTAAGCGAGGAAATGAGCCCCGCCCGAGCCGCGGATAAGATGGAAGATTGCCGAGCGGTTTAGCAATCCGCAGCTCGAGCCATTAACAAAGGACTAACCCGACTCCGAGCGTTTGGCCAAAATCGCGCCACAGGTATTCAATCAGGGAAAAGACTAAAGCGACCGGATGAGAGGAAAACCCAAAGAATAAGAAGGAACAGGTGTAATTTATTAATTATATACAAAACCAAAACCAAAGAAGAAACGAAAGGTAAGACTGTACAGGAAGAGGAAAAAGCAGATACACAGGGCAACCTTAAAACAGTCTTATATTACAACCCCGGACAAACAAACAGACTTACACGACAGGGAATGGCAGGAAGGAATGGCTGGAAGGAAGAGAAGGTCCAGGCAGATGGTAGGGCGTTGAGGTCCGGCTCCAGGAGTGGACTCGCGTCGTGGCGGGAAACCCTGGCAGGCAGCGAGCGCGTATCGTGGACCGCGAGCGGACATTACATATATCGGGGAAACTGGGATACGGCGTACGTAATATGTGGCTCGTGCCAACGCTCTCTCTCTCTCTCTCTCGAACAAGGTTCGTATCATCAACGGTCCCCTGCGCAGTCCGTTACCATCAGCAGTTCGTGGCGCAGCTCGTACCAAAAGCAGTCCGTGGCGCACTCCCAGCTCCGCTCCAGCTCATCGACCCGAACTCCTTCTCACCTCATCTGTTGAAGCAGTCCCTCGCAGCCGCTTTTATTGTTCGTTGTTGTCTCAAGCCGCCGGCTCCAATGACATGCCTATAGGTCGGCTCACCTCGGCGCTGGTTGGCCGGAAAGGGCTCGCTGGCTCCACCTCTGATGGTGAGTCGACGTGCCACACCTTGTTCTTGTGGTTCCGCCCCCTTTTTCCTCGGCTTGAGACCGCTTGCGTAATGGCGGCTTGGTGCCAGCAAACAGCCCAAGGCAAATGGCAGCTAACGCTATCCTACTGTTACTGCACTTTGACGAGCGGGAGAGACGATTGGGAAAATTGAAAGGGGCCTATCTTATTTGATTAATGCAACGCAGATTCAACTATTTGGAACAGATCCTTAACTGAAACACATAATAATGAAATAACTACAGAGAGGTCCTATGGTTCTCTAAGTGTTGTACATGGACTAACTAGGGTGCGATCTTTAATAAGCCAAATGATGGGGATATTTACAGGGGATCATTTATAAGGGAAACATTTACTAAAATTTACCAGTGAAGGTTCTAAAAACCGTAACAATATATATATATGTACATGCATATGTATGGAAATCTGGGTAAATGTGTATCATACAGCGACATATCATACAGGTATCCGATATTACAAATCATCTTTTTTTTTTTTAATGTTTAAACAACTAGAAAATGTGCATTTTGGTGATGTTGACATCTGAGTGAGAATAATTCAAAATATTTAATTTCTTTCATTTTCGGCACAGGTTCAAACCAACACATCCAACAACGCTTTGCAGTGATGCAAAAGTGATTTTTTTTGCTTGCAACATATATAAGCAGCAAGAATAGCTGATGATTGTGATGCAGTTGACTTTAAATCAGATGGAAGATGATCTGAAATATTATAGAGTTCGCTATTTCCTTCAAGGAATACCATTTATATTGCTTGTATGTTTCATGTCACGACATTCCAAAGGGATATATTCTCTTACTTACACAGAATGTTGATCAGGGCCACAACCCTTCCCCTTCTTGTCATGTCTCCAGCACTTATACCTAGGTTGAGAAGGATTGGAAAGTTAGTTTCTTGAACATATGTTGAGGTAGATGTATCCAAAAACAAGTTTAAAAAGTGAAGATGAGGAAGATAAAATTCTTTATTTACTTGAGACGCTTCCAAAGAGTGGATTTTTTTGGTGGAGTTGGTGGGAAGTGGTTCTCACCGACGTCTTCTGAATGGAGAGACTCATTCACACCGACTTCATCAGAACGAAGTGATTCGTTCTTCTTTGGTTCCCTGAAAAATAAAAGTCCTCTTAAATCCACAACATCATACAAATGTGTCAAAACAGATTTCATATACAGCTGGATCCCGATATTTGTGGTATTCGCCGTTCATAACATGTGACCTGCTTCGAGTGCCCCCACCTTTTTGTGATATTTTTGCACGCGCATTCAATGGTTTTAAGGGTTCCGTTGGGTCTTTCCTTAGTGGTCTTCAAGGGTGATGGAGTGAGGTGGGGGATGGAGTGAGGTGGGGGATGGAGTGAGGTGGGGGATGGAGTGAGGTGGGGGATGGAGTGAGGTGGGGGATGGAGTGAGGTGGGGGATGGAGTGAAGTGGGGGATGGATTGAGGTGGGGGATGGAGTGAGGAGGGGGATGGAGTGAGGTGGGGGATGGAGTGAGGTGGGGGATGGAGTGAGGAGGAGGATGGAGTGAGGAGGAGGCGTAATTGGCGTAAAAGAGACATATAAAAAAAAATATATATATATATATATATATATATATATATATATATATATATATATATATATATATATATATATATATATATATATATATATATATATACTGTATATATATATATATATATACAGACTTGGCATTTAATATGGAATATTTTTTTGTGGGGGTGAACTTTCTTTTCAAGTTGACTTAGAGTTGACAAAAGTTCATTGGAATTATGTTGAAATTATTCTAGATTTTGTTAATGCAACCTTTAAAAGAAACAAAAACCACATTTGACATTTCGAAGCAAATAAATTGATCCTTGAAAGTGATGTTAACTGATATTGAACTCAATTCACGGACAGTACTGTGTTAAACTTCTGTACGTTTTCCAGAAGTATTTCTTTATTTTGCACATTAGCCAAATTTTGTTTTTAACAAAAACAAAAGTTAAATTACGACTGGGATTACGGACAGTAAAATTACAGTTCAGTGCGTCGTGTAACCCCCACGAGCATTCAGGAGAGCACGTACATGTTGAGGAATGCTGTCCATGAGATTTGCCAAGGTTTGGACAGGAATCGCTTGCCATGCAGTGACAATAGCCTGCTGCAATTTACGCACAGAGGTTCACTGCTGGTCCAAGTGGTCGATTTGACGCGTTAATTCTGCCCACAAGTTCTCTATCGGATTCATATCCGGGGACATGGCAGGCCACTCCATATGCTCTACACCACGGTCAGCAAGAAAGTGTTGGATCATGCGAGCACGATGAGGCCATGCATTGTCATCTTGGAAGACAAAGTTTTCTCGAAAGGCTGCACGAGCAAATGGAAGCAATGTTTCTTCCAGAATGGCCCTGTACTTGAACTGGTTCAGGTTTCCATTCAGAACAACCAGGTCAGTTTTTCCCCCTGCATGAAAAGCAGCCCAAACAGTCAGCCCACCACCTCCAGCTTGGACTCTTGGTACGATACAATCTTCGTTGTAGGCTTAATTCACTTGTCTGCGCACTCGGACATGGCCATCTTGACGATAGACCAGAAATGAAGACTCGTCACTGAAGATCATGTGATTCCAGTGTGCTGGCTGCCATTGACGGTGCTCTCTGGCCCACTGCAATCGGCGCTGGCGGTGTTGTCTTGTCAGGCGTGGCTTTCTCAGGGGACGCCTGGCACGATAGCCTGCTTGAACCAGTCGTTGGTTGACTAGCCTTCTGGATACAGGCACATTTGTCAGTTGCTGCCACTCAGCCCGAAAACGATTAGCTGACCTGGTACGGCCATTGCGGATTAACCGGTGCAGCTGGCGATCATCCCTCCTTGTGGTTCTGCGGGGACGTCCTGGCCTCGATATTGGAGTAGGGACACCCCTCTGAGCATTTCGTTTCAGGATCTTTGACACCTGACCTTGAGTGATGCCATACTGCCGAGCAATAGCACGCTGTTTCATGCCGGAATTCGTCAAGCCACCACTCCATGACAAACAGCATTGTCGAGTTGACGGACCATCTCCAGAGGAAGCGGCAATAACTTTTGGAGACTGGCAGCCGATGTTTTCCACTAATACAGAACGCAACAACCCTTGTATACCCGACTGTGAAGCCAATCATCAAATGCACCTGTCCGTACATTTTGCCATGCCACCTGTGATATAATCCTGTTGTTGATTTCTTGCTGCGACAGACAGTGACATGGTTCTTTAAACAAATAAATCACCGAAGTGTAAAAGAAACTCACCAGATTGATATACTGAGTTAAGAAAGTAAACCCAAGTCAAGAAAAAAAAAAAATTCCATATTAAATGCCAAGTCTGTGTGTGTATGTGCATATATATATATATATATATATATATATATATATCAGTCACTTTTCAATTTCATATCATCAGTGGTGAACCGCCATTAAGGTATCCCATCCAGCTATGCTGTACCTTAATGGGAGCGATAAGTGCTCCCTTATAAATAAATATATATATATATATATATATATATATATATATATATATATATATATATATATATATATATATATATATATATACTGTATATATATATATATATAGATATATATATATATATATATATATATATATATATATATATATTGTTGCGAATATGGAATTTGGCCTCCATATCCGCTTGTAAATATTCCCCTATTTTCTCCAATACTCCCCAACTTTCCCCAATCCCCCATTCCCTAGTCCCATTGCATGTAAATAACAATCAGTAGAGCCGACCTTCCCCTTATTCCCCCATTAAATGTCGTGCCCAGGTCCACCGCACCACACGTAGACAACTTTCGGACATCTTCCTAGTTATTCTTAATCTATGTCAGTTAAGGCCTCGTTTCCATTAATTATGACTCTTCGTTGCACCAGAATGTGATTATATGGCATCAGTAGTGAGTTTAGGACCTTTCCCATACCTCCTCCCATCTTCTTCCCCAAACAACAACAATAACAACAACTACAACAACAATTACAACAACAACAGAGGAGATGGCGGCGGAGCGGGGGAGGATGCGTCCTCACACCGGCTCGATTAGCTCCAGACCATGCGCTCCACGGGGTTACCCCGAAGGGGCTGGCTGTCAGCTCCTCGTCAGGGGCGGAGCCAGTAACCCCCCCGCACGCACCCAATGAGAAGCAGCGGACCGATTCCATCTGGGCGGAGCTAACGAGCCGAGGGCGTGTCACTCCCCGCCGGATATACGCAGCCGCTTGCCGGACGTGACGTAAGATGCGCCTCAGCTTGGAGAGAGAAGCCACCGCCACCCCCAGCGCGACGATACCTCCCCGCATCTTTGGACCGAACTGGACCGTACGTGATCCTGCCCTGAGCCCAGGTGCACCTGGAGCGATCGCTACCCGCTTTCGTTGCAATCAAACCCCCGTGTGAGTGAGCCTTGTCCCGTTTATTTGTCGTCTGTTGGGGTTAATATAAGCGTGTTTAAGTGCCCACCTTCCTATGTTTCCCTCTTGTCCCTGTAATCTAAACCTTCCGCATTATTGTAATAACAACCTTTGAGAACCGTATCCCTGGTGTCGTGTCGTATTAATTCCAGCCGTGTGTCTTCTTTTTCCTTCATTGGTCTAGCATAGCGCTATTAGTCAACGTTCGGGCACAATCGGGTAACTTGTGCAGACGTGGTCATACCATAAAACCGCTCGGGAAATAACATCCAAGCCACGTCTGTAACAATATATTGTTGCGGTTTTGAGAACCCTCCACTTTGTAAATATTTGTAATAATCCCTTATAAATAATCCCCTGTAAATATTCCCATTTTTGTGTAAAGGTCAAAGGTGGCACCCTAGTTAAGTCATATTGCAACACGTAGAACACCAGAGGATCTTCTTTAGTTATTTCATTAGTATGTGTTCTAGTTAAGGATCTGTTCCCAATAGTTGAATCTGCGTTGCATTAATCAAATGAGATAGGCCCCATTTCGCTCATTGTGCACTCTCTCTCTCCAAATTATCACGTAGCTGGGTTAGCAGCGTTCGCTGCATTGAGCCGTCATCGCTGCCTTAGCGCTCGCTCCAAACGCCATCACGCATGCGGTCAAGGTTGGAGAAGAAGGGGGTGGAGCGCCAAGAACGAGGTGTGGCCACGTCAATTCACCACCAGGGCGTGGCCGGTAAGCCCCCACCAGCCAACCAGGGCTGATGTCATCTGACCGATGGGCGTGGCCTGGCGGAGCGATTTCACAGCGCGTTATATAAGCGCAAGCGCGAGGACTGCTTTGAGATCAGATCTGCGCAGGGGACCATCGCTTGCAAAGAACGGCGCCACGCACTCCTTGCTTATTGTAAAAGGACTGCACGGAGGTCGGGCGCGCGAGCACATTGCATTGTTAACGGACTGATCCGGGAGCGCTCCATTTGATACGGACATTGAGTTTTCAGGAGAGAGAGAGCGTTTGGCACGATATATGTACGCGGCATTCCAGCCCCTCGCAGATGTAAGGTCCGGTCGTGCGCCAACGACACGCGAAGCTGCCTGCCGTTCTTCGCCCGCGGACCCGGAGCCTGGACCGGATCCCATCGCCTGGACGTTTCTGCCTGCTATTCCCCATTCGTGTAAGTGTGTTTGGTCTGTCCTGGGAGTGTTATATAAGACTGTATAAGGTTGCCCTGTGTCCTTTTATTTCCTCTGCTTGTACATTCTACCTTCTTTTATTTCCTCTTCGGGGTTCGTGTACATAATAAATAAATATTTGTTCTCCTTTCACTTTGGTTTCCTCTCGTCCGATCGCTTTCGTCCTGTCCCCAATTGAATACCTGTGGCACGATATAGGAACCGCTTAGAATCGGGTTTAGACTGCCGCTAACGGCTCGACCTTTGGATTGCTAAAACCGCTCGGCAATATTCCATCTTGTCCGTGGCTCGGGCAGGAGTATCACCCTGCTTCCGACCGGAAGGAGCGCGATATCTTCCAAAGGACCGGGAGAATCGGCCAGTGTAAAAGACAAGGGGATTAACCCCCCCCCCCCTTAGTAAGGGGAGCGCCGATGCCAGGATCCACAACAATATATATATATATATATATATATATATATATATAGTATATATATATATATATATATATATATATATATATATATATATATATATATATATATTGTTGCGGTTTTGAGAACCCCTCACTTGTAAATACTTGTAAATAATCCTTGTAAATAATTCTCTTCATTTAAAAAGGTTGCACCCATAGTTAGTCCACAAGCAACACGTAGGACACCATAGGAACTTCTCAGTTATTTCCTTAGTCTGTGTTTAGTTAAGGCTGTGTTCCCAATAGTTGAATTTGCGTTGCATTAATTGAATAAGATAGGCCCCATCCCGTTCATTTTGCGGCTTGCCCCTCTCCAAATTGGCTCGCCCCGGCCGCCATTATGCACGCGGTCAAGCCGGAGAAGAAGGGGGGGGGGGCGGAGCGCCAGGACCGAGGCGTGGCCCTGTCGGCAAACCAACCAGGGCTGAGGTGAGCTCACTAATAGGCGTGACTCGATGAAGCGCGGCTTGATTTCTACGCACACGAAATAAGCGCAAGCGCGGCGCCTTGAGACAGAGAGGAGAGAGAGAGGGCACGGACTGCACGGAGGTTGGGCGAGCGAGCGGATTGATTGTATTGAACTGCGCATACGGCCTCACGAAGGACTACCCTCCCCCCCCCCCCCCCGCCACATATAAGGTCTGACCGCGCGCCAACAGTACGCGATCGCTGGTGCCCGGGTTCTCGCCACGGCGTGAGTCAACACCCGGAGCCGGACTCGAGTGGACCGGAGCCGGACCTCAACGCCTACCATCTGCCGGACCTTCTCCTCCTACCACTACCCTCCCATGTAAGTCTGTCTGTTTGTCCTGTGGTTAAGTAAGTCTGTATCGTTAAGGTTGCCCTG